>NC_052947.1:28125557-28145557 GCF_013358895.1 Oreochromis aureus | reverse complement strand
AAAGACAGAGGACGCGACTTAAATACACACAGAGAAACACAGGGAGATTACACACAGGTGGGGAACACAGCTGGGAATAATCAACCAGATGAGACAGAGGTAAAACTTAACACACTCACATGAGACGCAGACCTTCACAATAAAACAGGAAACGAGAACACTACAATAAAACGCAGACCTGACACTGAGAGACAGATAGACAGACACATGGAACCTGAACTAAACTAAACGTGCGATACAACCGAGAACAAATCCTTAAACATGACATAAAACAAAACACTGACAACATTAAATCATAACAATCAAGAAATGAATGCTTGCAAATTCCACTGTTAATGTAGTGCAGTTTGCACTGCTGTAACTTTACAGCAGGTGTTCATTGGCGGTGTTAGTAAGAGGTTGAGCATATAAAAGCTAATACTATAAAAAGTACAGGGAATGCAGAATTATTAGGCAAGTTGTATTTTTGAGGAATAATTTTATTATTGAACAACAACCATGTTCTCAATGAACCCAAAAAACTCATTAATATCAAAGCTGAATGTTTTTGAAGTAGTTTTAGTTTGTTTTTAGTTTTAGCTATTTTAGGGGATATCTGTGTGTGCAGGTGACTATTACTGTGCATAATTATTAGGCAACTTAACAAAAACAAATATATACCCATTTCAATTCTTTATTTTTACCAGTGAAACCAATATAACATCTCCACATTCACAAATATACATTTCTGACATTCAAAAACAAAACAAAAACAAATCAGCGACCAATATAGCCACCTTTCTTTGCAAGGACACTCAAAAGCCTGCCATCCATGGATTCTGTCAGTGTTTTGATCTGTTCACCATCAACATTATGCAGCAGCAACCACAGCCTCCCAGACACTGTTCAGAGAGGTGTACTGTTTTCCCTCCTTGTAAATCTCACATTTGATGATGGACCACAGGTTCTCAATGGGGTTCAGATCAGGTGAACAAGGAGGCCATGTCATTAGTTTTTCTTCTTTTATACCCTTTCTTGCCAGCCACGCTGTGGAGTACTTGGACGCTGCGTGTGATGGAGCATTGTCCTGCATGAAAATCATGTTTTTCTTGAAGGATGCAGACTTCTTCCTGTACCACTGCTTGAAGAAGGTGTCTTCCAGAAACTGGCAGTAGGACTGGGAGTTGAGCTTGACTCCATCCTCAACCCGAAAAAGGCCCCACAAGCTCATCTTTGATGATACCAGCCCAAACCAGTACTCCACCTCCACCTTGCTGGCGTCTGAGTCGGACTGGAGCTCTCTGCCCTTTACCAATCCAGCCACGGGCCCATCCATCTGGCCCATCAAGACTCACTCTCATTTCATCAGTCCATAAAACCTTAGAAAAATCAGTCTTGAGATATTTCTTGGCCCAGTCTTGACGTTTCAGCTTGTGTGTCTTGTTCAGTGGTGGTCGTCTTTCAGCCTTTCTTACCTTGGCCATGTCTCTGAGTATTGCACACCTTGTGCTTTTGGGCACTCCAGTGATGTTGCAGCTCTGAAATATGGCCAAACTGGTGGCAAGTGGCATCTTGGCAGCTGCACGCTTGACTTTTCTCAGTTCATGGGCAGTTATTTTGCGCCTTGGTTTTTCCACACGCTTCTTGCGACCCTGTTGACTATTTTGAATGAAACGCTTGATTGTTCGATGATCACGCTTCAGAAGCTTTGCAATTTTAAGACTGCTGCATCCTCTGCAAGATATCTCACTATTTTTGACTTTTCTGAGCCTGTCAAGTCCTTCTTTTGACCCATTTTGCCAAAAGAAAGGAAGTTGCCTAATAATTATGCACACCTTATATAGGGTGTTGATGTCATTAGACCACACCCCTTCTCATTACAGAGATGCACATCACCTAATATGCTTAATTGGTAGTAGGCTTTCGAGCCTATACAGCTTGGAGTAAGACAACATGCATGAAGAGGATGATGTGGACAAAATACTCATTTGCCTAATAATTCTGCACTCCCTGTATTGTGGTAACACACTACATGAAACACAGTACAAAACAAAAGTGTTTTTCCTTTTCGACCTAATAATAAATAATATCATTAAATCTACTGAAAAGGAACTATTAGATAATGTTGAGTCATTTTTAGATATGTAGCAATGAAAATGTCTGCAACAGAGAGTTAAACACAAAGGGAGGAAAAGATAGGCACTGTGATGTTTACAAAGAGAAACTGCACCAATCAAATTTGGAGATGGACTTTTACACCTTTCATTTCACACTGACATGTCAGAATAACTCAGGTAGCATTAACCGAAACTGTAAACAATCAAAGTTAAAAATTCTGTTCTTATTGTTCATGAAACTGTTCATATGGAGGAATGAAGGACTGGAAGCTTCCAGTTTAGTTTGTGGCAAATGTCTTCACTTTTTTGGAGAAAGCACTAGGGCCCTCATTTTATCCATCCATCTCAACACCTTGTTTGGCTTTTGTTGACCACTTTGAGCCTGTCTCTCCTTATTAGAACAGTTCATTTCCAGTATAAACCCATCAGGATTCCCTTGTGATGTTATTCCTCCTCGACTCCTTAAGAAGGTTTTTCCTACCCTTGGTCCTTTTATTCTTGCCGTTATTAACAGTACACTGACCTTTTGTAAATTTATTTTTGGGCAATTCTTGCTGACAAAAACTGGCCTTAACCATTCTGTTTTGTTTCAGGGCCTGTCTCCAGGCTACCTTTCTTGTCTAAACTCCTACAAAAAATTGCCTTTACCCAACCGAAGTCCTTCCTGGGTGAATGTGCAATTCTGGAAGTGTTCCAGCCAGGACTAAAAACTCACCAAAGCAATCAGTATGTTTTATTATGGCTTTTTTAATGTTATATATTTTAGCAATAGATTCTGGTGACTGTGTGCTACTTGTGCTTTTGGACTGAACAGCTGCCTTTTAACGCTGTGTTCCTTGAGATCCGCGTGTCCAGGGTGGAGCAGTGGGTGGGCATCACTGGCTCAGCTCTCCAATAGTTTAGGACCCACCTTTCTGATAGCACTTTTACCTACACTTCTGCTGCCCTCCTCTGGCGGGATTACACAAGGCTCTATTCTTGGACCTGTCCTTTTCTATTTGTACCTGTTACTACTTGGAATAATTTTACAGAAAAATAATATTTGCTTCCATTATTATGCAGACGACTGTCAAATTTATTTTCCATTGATGCAAATTGCAGCATCCTCTCTCATCAGTGCTTTCATCACCAGGGAACTGCCTACTCAGGATACTGTCAAACTGGTCATGGTGGAAGCTCCAGACTTTCTGTTGCATGTCCTCAGTGTGACCCTCCTTTCATCTGTGAAGACAACAGGCACACCATTGGACAACCTGCTGGTTCTAGTGTTCACAAGCAAATGTCAATCAAGCTGCACGGCTCTGCACAGGACCCACTAAAGGACGTCAGTCCCTCATGCCAGCCTCACAGAGTCTTTTTCTGACAGTTTGGTACTGCTGGGTTTATACACTCATCCTTGCCCATCTCTTCTTGTGTAACAGGCTTAGTATCTCCTCAATAGGCCTGAAAGATTATGAATTTAACTGAGTTTCTCTTATACTGCTGTGATCGAGTGTTACCTTCATTTTTCTAGCACTTTATAATCATCTGTGGACCTGAAAGAGGAACCAAAACCTTAACAAACACCTGCAGGAAGAGTTGGAGAAATAATAGGAAATTCAACGTCAAATTCTTGAAATGAAACTTAATGTTAGTGTGAGTAATAGCTGTACTACAGCCGAAAGATCTGGATTTGTGTCTCAAAATCAAACAGAGTTCATCTTTTCTTTCTAAGCAAGTGACTCAAATACTGGTGAGTACAGAACGAGCCACACGATCTCAAAACTTCACTTATACTGTAAGTGCTAAAATTGTACATTTTTTACAGTGGTTTGTTTTAATTATCTATTTTAAATTAAACTTAACTCTCATGAATGTTTCTCCTTCTTTTTTTAAGTCTCAGAAATGTCGTTGAATTCAAATTCAAAATCAGCTAATTTTTCTCTTAAAGTGATACTTTTTTCTGTCAGTTTACACGTGATGCATAGTGTTTTGTTTGCATTTGACAAGCAGACCTGATTTTTATGTTTTTGGAATTATATTGCATAGTTTGGATTTTACAACATTTGCTGTTGAAAAGATGCTGAGAAAGTGTTTTCCTTAAACGCTGAGCAACCACCTAGACCACATGATATAAACCTTGAAAATGTAGCCAGAATTCCCTTTTTTAAGTTTCCTCCAGTGAATTATCAGAAAACACATCGAAAATACAGGGTACCGATACTTGTTTCTGTTCATCTGCGTCACCAACATTAAACTGGTGCAATTTATTAATATCCTGATATCCCACGATACTGATCCTCAAAGTATGCTATAGAAAAATCATGACACCAGTGTGAAATTCATTTGAATGTAATTTTTTCAATGCTGAAAATGCCAAGCTTCAGTCTCCTCCTCTATCCATATGAAGTTATGAGTGTTAAAAGTTGCTGCAAAAATCTTGAAACTTTAAGAGTGCCAAATTCCAGTTCACCCCCACTTACTTAAGAACCAGGAAGTGTGAAGTAAAAAAAAGAATATGCATGGCTTTATAAATATATTAAAGATATTTTACCGGAAAAAAAGGCTGAAGAGAGATGATGAATGATTTTCCATGAACTAAACTATGACTAGAATTAAAGAAGTGGTTATGAAACCAAACATAGTCACACTCTCATCTGAAACAGTGCAGGATAACATGAGAAATATATAAACATAAACATGAAGTCCTGGGATTAACTTCTTAGACCTGATTGATAAAACACAGTTCTAAAAATTTTAAAACTAGCTCAGGGTGAGTCCTCCAGTCAGGAGATTGTAGTGAACAGCAGCACTTTGTAACTAAGCTCTTCATGTAGAAACATAAAGTGAGTGTGCAGGTGATGTCTCTGAGTGGATTATTCTACTCTTAAATTATTTGATGTGATTCTGTGATTTTTGGACTCCATGCAACATAAGTTAGGCGTTATACCTTAAAGATATTTTCAAGTCCTTTGTCTCATCTGAAATTACTGTCATGGTCCTACTTCGACAGTTCTAAACCACTCACAGAAAATCTTTAGACTTTAACTTATCATGCTTTGACTTTTGTTCCCAGAGTTCAGACATGTTTGCTGCCAGTAATCTGCGATCTGAAGATCAGTTTCTGTGCTCCATCTGTCTGGATGTGTTCGCTGATCCAGTCACCACACATTGTGGACACAACTTCTGTAAGAAATGTATCACTCAGCACTGGGATAGAAATGTTCCTTGTCAGTGCCCCATGTGCAAAGAGGCTTTCTACTGTAGACCTCTGTTGAAGGTTAACACTTTGTTCTCTGAGGTGGTTGCTCAGTTCAGAGATGAAACTCAACAGAAAGCCAAGAGGAGCAGCTCAGAGCAACAAGCTGCCAAACCAGGAGAAGTTCCCTGTGACGTCTGCACTGGAACCAGACTGAGGGCCCTGAAGTCCTGCCTGGTGTGTCTGACCTCCTACTGTGAGACTCACCTAGAACCTCATCTGACAATCAAAGGTCTGAAAAGACATCAGCTGATTGAGCCTGTGGAGAACCTGGAAGGCAGGATGTGTACGAAGCACGATAAACATCTGGAGCTGTTCTGTAAAACCGATCAGACAAGTGTTTGCATGCTTTGCTCTGTTTTAGACCACAAGACTCATGAGTTTGTTCCTCTGAGAGAAGAATCTGAAGAAAAAAAGACAGAGCTGAGGAAGATGGATGATGAAATTCAGGAAATGATCGAGAAGAGACGACAGAAGATTCAGGAGATCAATGAGTCAGTGAAGATGAGTAAAGATGCTGCAGACAAAGAGAAAACAGAAGGTGTTCAGATCTTCACTGTTCTGAAGGAGTTTATTGAGAAAGACCTGAAGAAGGTCATAAAGGAGATAGAAGACAAACAGGAAACAACAGAGAAACAGGCTGAAGGTCTCATCAAGGAGCTGGAAGAGGAAATCTCAGAGCTGAAGAAGAGGAGCTCTGAGGTGAAGAATCTAATATGGTCTGAAGACCACCTCCACTTTATTCAAAGCTTCTCATCTCTGAAAGCTGTTCCACCTGCCAAGGACTGCACAGAGGTCATCGTCCTTCCACCAACATATGAGGGGACTGTGATGAGGGTTGTGGCTCAGCTGGAGGAGACACTCAGGATGGAAATGAGGAAGCTGTTTGAGGCTGAGCTGAGGAGAGTCCAGCAGTATGCTGTGGATGTGAGTCTTGATCCTGATACAGCACATCATGAGCTCATCTTGTCTGATGATGGAAAACAAGTGAATCATGGAGATGAAAAGCAAAATCTTCCAGACAGCCCAGAGAGATTTTCTTACTGTGTTTGTGTTTTAGGAAAGCAGAGTTTCTCTTCAGGCAGATTTTACTATGAGGCTCAAGTTAAAGGAAAGACTGACTGGGAATTGGGAGTGGCCAGAGAGTCGATCAACAGGAAGACAATAATGACTCTTAGTCCCGAGGACGGATTCTGGACTGTAGTGCTGAGAAATGGAAATGAGTACAAAGCTCTCGATGATCATGATGTCTGTATCTGTCATCCGTCTGCTCCTGATAAAGTGGGAGTGTTTGTAGATTATGAGGAGGGTGTGGTTTCCATTTATGATGTAGATGCAGCAGCTCTTATCTACTCCTTTACTGGCTGCTCCTTCACTGAGAAACTCTACCCATACTTCAATCCCTGTAATAACGACAATGGCAAAAACTCTGCACCTCTCCTCATCACTCCCATTAATCACACTGAGTAGAAAAATGATTTGACATGTAAGCGGTTTGTGTTAAGAACACATTCGGTGGTGACACTGATTGATTTGGTCTTCTTTTCTTCTCTGATTCTGATTGATTTCTTTGTGTTATTATGTCGTATTCATCGTAAATTGAGCTTAACGTTTGAGTGATGCTGATTTTGACTGAGTCAAAATAGTCTTTTAATTTCTTTTCTAATAACAAAACATTTTTATTCCTTATTAAAAGATAAATATAAGAATACATTTTATCAATATATAAATGAAAAATTGGATTATGTGCTGCTTCCCTGTTGAGTAATTATCATCAACTAGGAACACTGGGATAAGTGCATCTTTGGATCCAGACATGCTCATCCTTTCTCCAACCTCTCCTCACAAAAGACAAGAACAAAATCAGCATTAGCTCAGAGAAGGTTAACTAGCTCAGTATAGCTGAAGTAGGCTGATTACAGTTTTGTGATTTTTACTATTTTATTTTGGTTTTGCTTTGCTCTCGCTAAATTGCTTTAATAAAATTTCCTGCATTTGAAGTCTAAATTGTGGACATTCGCTCCTTAACTGATATATTTCAAATAAATGTAGAACAATCAAATACAAAAAGGCACATTTAAAATAACAGACTCTTACTTGAAAAAAATGACAATGTGTTTTTTTCCTTGTTTTTTTCTTTTGGTCATGCCTGTGATGATGTTATTCACTCATAAAGGATAAATAAATTGTGTTTGCATCACAAATCCACAAAAAGCAAAAGATCTGCAAGTATGACAAAATATTCTCTCAACCATTTAGTGGTAAACAGGGAGGATTGCCAATGTTTATAAATGAAAGTCTTTATTGTATTCTTACGAGGTATTTAAAAATTAAACTATCCACATTATCAGCAACTCCCATCTTTCATCCATAATTTTTTATCACAGTGCCATTCAGCAGAGTTTACTAGTTAGAGACTCTAATTATCGTTAGTTCACCACTCAAACTCATTCAGTAGTTCAAGAATCTGGAGACATAATATTTGCAAACATAATTAAAAAAAAAAAAAAACATTAATTATGGACAAGGTGATAAAGAAATTTCTCTTCCAGAGAAGACACTTACTTCTCCTCTTTCCTTCAGAACTTTTCCTCAGTAATTTTATCACACAGCAAGTAAGTAAATGCAACAATCTGTTCAATCATCATGCACCCATTTTCCTGACATTAAACATCTAATCACAAATCAAACCAACCACAAGATGGCGACTCATAACATCACTTCTTTAAGACCCAGGTTTTGATACTTTCTTTTAGACAGGGTGGATTATTTTATTGTTCAATGATGAATACCATTTCAATTGAAAAACAACAAAATGAATTAATTAAATTCATTTTGTTAAAACTGATTAAATTAAAATTAAAACTGATTGCTATTCTAACAAATGAGCAGCTCAAATACAAACACTTTTAATAAGGTGTAGCTCAAACTTTTTGGGGAAAGCTGCATTCCTCTGAGCAGAAACCAACACAACCCAGAAAGCTTTTAAAAAATAATTAATTGAGTCTTTACAAATTTTGAATTTGGAGGTAGAATCAATATTTGTCAAAAATATCCAAAGTGCAAAAATTTTAAACACATTTATCTCTTCATACATTTACTGTTATTGTAACAGTAAATGTTCTTTTGCTTTAGACAGTAGAATATAAAACTAATAAATCTGAGAGTAGAGTAGGGCTTCATAAAATGAAAGTGGTACAGTAGATATTTACTGTCACTGTCATGAAAAACTAGGAAACAACCATTTGAACATGCTGTTAGAATACCTTTCTATTTTACACTTGTTCATTGGCTCAAAAGCTAAATTGTGACAAATTAAAGTTTTTAGGCAAGTTACTTGAACAGCTTTGTGCCGCTCCCTGTAAAATCAGTCAAATCTGAGGTTGCCACTGGACCTTTTCAAAATCAGAGGATTTGTTTGTTGTTTGTACGACAGTTTTAACCTTCATACTGTAAGAAACAAAGACTATCCAGCATTTTTCATTTTTTAACTCCCCCACACTTTTTAAGGCAGAAAAAGAACACATTTAATGATTTTTTTTTAAGTAAATTAATAAACCAAAACTATAAGTCTCAGTTTTTGAATCTAAAATCATGCATTTTTTCTTCCTGGCAAACATCATGAGCAGATATCGTAGTTTCAATAGCAGATTCCACTGCTTTAATAACTGTGATGCATAACAGGAGCAAGTATTAGTTCCCTGGATGGTCATCTTCTTTCTCAGTACTCAAAGGAGAAAAGTTGAACAAATGCTTTTTGGGTGAACTTTAAAGGGTTGTATCACAATGGGCAGGGTGAAAATTTGCCAAGGGTGGGTGGCAAATTTGGCTAAAGCCACTTTGCTATCCCACTCCCACCAAAAAAGTAAAGCCACAATTGTAAAAGTGGGAAAATATCTGACATATTGTGGAGTCAAATAAATAAACAAACAGGAGAGACATTTTTTCTGGGTGCAAAAGTGCAATGAACTCACCACTCACTGGGACAGCTGACTCTGAGTGCAACACATTTTTATTTGCTTTGCAGTGTTTTAATCATGCTTTAGATTAGCTACATAAGCTGATTAATGACCTCTTTCTAGTTTTAAAGAAATATGAGGGGTACTTCCCAAAATCTGAGCTGCATTCCTCAGTCAAACTGGTTACCATGATTGCTCCACAAAACTGCAGTTTACCGAATAATTAAATTGAGCTTGCACTACAATAACTTTTGTGAACTTTTGTCCACTTATTACTTTGAAGGATCAGTCATTTCTAGCATAACCCACCGTGAACTGAAACTGCTGTATTAACATTTCTGCATTTATCCTAAATGTAGAATTAAAGAAAAGCTGAGACATCATGAATTATCTCAGTTGTAGCTGAGAAGTCAGTTAAACCTCAAAAGGTTGTTTCTCGCCTATTCAGGTTAAAGTACTAGTATGAACTGTGTCATGCCACAATCTAAAGAAACTCAAGAATAGATGAGAAAAAAAGTCATTCAGTCTGGAAAAGGGCTACAACGCAATTTCAAAAGCTTTGGGACACCCTCAAACTGTGGTGAGAGACATTTCCCACAAATAGAGAACCCTATCCAGGAGGTCACAGAAGAATCCAGTACAATAGCCGCTGTGGCTGAAAACCACAGGTTTGTCCCAAATCTTAATATGATAATTTAGATCAGATCTCTAATCCCAAAACCTAACCAAGGAAAAATGGCAGATTAGCCTGGGTAAAAGAACGAAAGTTGAGGCACACAACGATGTGTGCCGCTGGTAAAGTTTCTGGGCTGCTTTTCCTCATAACAGCCATCCCCCAAGATTTTCTCCATTAAAGCAATGCATTGTCCGGGATTGCAACATCTAGTCTTTTTACTGAATGACAAGAATGGACTATGGTGACTGTGGCTGTGACACAAAAACTGTGAGTCACAAAGTGTTTGTATTGTATTGTGGCGGAGGTGTGGTCCCTGGATCAGCTGCAGGGGAGGGGTATTGCAGTAAGCTCAAGGGGGCGTTGCCAGGGAGGTTGGAGGGACAGGTGATGGTGATTGTCCTGATGAGACTTTTCCTTTATATTGTGAGTCTGTGTGTGCTGGAAGCTGACTGGAAAGTTGGTGGATGGGGTGCCGAGCTGTAGAACTATATGTGTCAGAAGGTCTCCTTGTATTTCAGGTTCATTGTTATAATTTTAGTGGTAATTTCCTTATGCATCTATAGGTTTTCACTATGTTCTCACTGTTTGCTGATGGTGTCACATGCTTTTACGACAGTCCAGCTAAGAGTCCGAGGAGCACTAAGCACATTTTTTCCATGAGTGCGGGGGAGTAGTGATTTCTAGCCGTGTGCGTTCCTGCTCAAAAGTGAGTCAGAACCTCTCTAGCTCTAAGAGTCAATTCCAAAATTTATAGGATGGATATGCAGACATTCCTGCTCTCTGCCTGTGGCACTGTGAGATTTTATGTTGTAATTTCCAATCTGAAAAGCAATGACTGGTATCCTCCCTGTTTTCTTGTTATTTAGAACCACACACGTACGCGTGGACTTACGATCCGCTGATTCATTGATTACTTTTAAAAAACAGCTGAAAACACATCTTTTTAAAATTGCTTTTTGCTAACTTTGTTTGTATTTTGTCTTTTTAATCTGTTATATCTTGTAAAGCACTTTGTGATCTCTATGTAGAAATGTGCCATATAAATAAAATTTTACTTACTTACTTACGCACCCCCATACTCTCACTGAGTATGCCAATTGCTGTACTATTGGCCTGCTGTTCAATCAGTTAATGCTCATTAAAGTATATCTGGAAAGCACTCTCTGTGCCCCACTCTCTGACCGGACTCCTTGTCCTGAGGAAGCTATCGCACTGGCATCCTAGAGATAACTCTCTAACAATATGTGTGCAACTGCAATAAACATACCGGAAAAGTGGTCACAATAACAGTGTGTCGGTCCCAGTCATTACATGTATTATTTTACTCTTCTGAACTTCTCAGTGTTTACCACCCTTTTTCTGACCACCTGATATTTCCTCTGTGCTTGTACAGCCTTGATCCATGATTTGAATCTGCACTGTTAACTCAGTTGGGTGTTCAGATATCTGAGGTGAACAGCATTTTGTGAGTTTCTGAATTTGCAAGTTGTAGTTCCGAATATCCACTAACACAAGTGGTTTTCTATTAAACAGGAAACTGCTATTTAAACTATTAAAACTCAATACAAACAAGTTCCAGCTGTAGCCTGTACTATGAAGTATGTTCAGTAAAACCAGAGTACTACTGAAAACCCAGCATTAATCCCGAAGTTAATGCTTTAGTTTAAGCTTCCTGTATGCACAATTTTTGTTTTTACAAAATTGTTATCCTGGAAAAAATTCTCTTTCCGTATTTTCAATGTTAAATTATTTTATTTTAAACTTTGGCTGAAGTACAGTCAAAAGCTTTCATTTACTATTCACTATGATTAACTTTCTTTCCTCCTACATGTCACAATAAGTGGTATTACTGCAGCTTGGACGCAATCAGAAACCACTGTAGCTCAGCTTTTATTATCATTATGGTAACCTAGCATGCTGCTATCAAAATGATTAAATAGTTTTTCACTCATGCCGTCTACTGTCTGCTCCACAACTATGCGTGAAGAGTAAAAAAAACCCACTGTGACTGCAAATAACATTTTGTATTCCAATGACTCTCACTTTGATCCAAAATAAAACCAGTGCAGATAAATCAGATGACTAACACTACTGCTTTAATTGTCTCAACTGTGTTTATCACTGAAGTATATAAGTTTACTGAATAATAATATTCAGTAAACATATATACTTGGATGCATTTATTGATTGTTGGGTACTTGCAAGAAAAAAGAATAAAATAGGGATAAGGTTGATGAACCATACCATCTTTAAGCTAGGTTAAGCAGCAACGTGATGATTGGTGAGCAGGAGTATGGCTTTATGCCAAGAAAAAGCACTACAGGCTGATGTTTGCTGTGAGAGTGCTTCTCTCAGTATAGAGAAAGTCAGAAGAGGTGCACTGCGTTTTTTATGAATTTAGAAAAAACATTAGAGGAGCTGAGGTATTGCACGAAGTCAGAAGTGGCAGAGAAGAACAAAGGGTAATGTGGGACATGCCTGAGGACAGTGAGATAGTCGTGAGGAGTAGAATGGGAGTGACAGATGGGTTAAAGGTGGGTGTGGAGGACATCAGAGATCTACTCTGAGCCCCTTCTTGTTTGCGGATGTGATGGACAAGTTGACAAATGAGGTCAGGCAGAAGTCTCTGTGAACTATGATGTTTGCAGATGACACTTATCTGTAGTGAGAGCAGGACCAGGTGGAAGAGACTATTGAGAGGTGGAGCCATGCTCTAGAGAGAAGGGGAATGAAAGTAAGACAGAATGAGTGAGGATAAGATAAGATAAGATAACCTTTATTAGTCCCACACGTGGGAAATTTGTTTTGTCACAGCAGGAAGTGGACAGTGCAAAAGTTATGAAGCAAAAATTAGAATAAAATAAAATAGATAGAAAGAGTAGAGGTCATAAAGGTAGATGAGTTTAAATACCTGGGTTTAACAATTCAGAGTGAGTGGAGATTAGTGTCAGGTGGGATTTGGGACAGATGGATAGCAGGAAGCGTGAAAGGGAAGGTTTACAAGATGGCAGCAGGCCTACTGTGATGTATGGTTTAGGTTATGGTTTTTGCACTAACAAAAACATGGGAGGCAGAGCTGTATATGTTAAGATTTTCACTAGGACTAGGATGAACGGTATTAGAAATAAAAACATGAGAGCAAAAACTTGGGTTGAGTTTTGCATTTTTGCACAGCACACTGAGAGGATTTCTTCCAAAATGTTCAGTCTTTCCTTAATAAATGAGTCAGGTGGAGTAAAACAAGTCCAAATTGTCAACATTTTAATGATTAAATTGTAAATACAGATGGAAAGTTTATGATAACAGAATATTTTTCTATAAGATGAGAATTTTTGAGCATGGGATTGTTGAGCAAGTTTTTTAATCTAACGGGTCTTAAAATTGTCAAAGATCGTGGATATAGTAACAAAAGACATTCTTGACTTAGAAAGCAAAGCAAAAACCCTTTAAACTTGTTTCCATCTAAGACTATGTCCACACGTACACGGGTATTTTTGTAAGTGGAGATTTTCCGTTTTCGTTTTTTAAAAAAAAATCTCATCCACGCGTGCATTTTTGTAAAATATCTCCGTGATATAATCCTACCTGTGTAGAAATGTTGGCCAATCAGAAGTCTAGAACCTTGGGAGGGAAAGCGTAAACAAAGACGGTGCATAGAAGGAGAAATGAGTCCTATGTGTGGACAGACAGTGAGGTGGAATTATTCCTCAATATTATACTTAGGTTGTGAGAGCGTCTGTGTTGAATGTAAAAGCCACATCCGAAGTTCACTCTGACGCCTCTGTCTTTCTAAATGGAGGGACAGTAACGGCGTGTGTTTATGTAAGCGTGTAAAAACTGCAGATCTGACGTTAAAAAAGGCGCACACCTTTGACGTTGCGTGGCTAAATCTCCATTTTGCTCGTCCACATGTAAATGCAAAAACTGAGTTTTCAAAAATCTCCACCCTGGCAGGAGTTTTTAAAAATCTCAGTTTTCAGTGGACAAAAGGCCCAAACGCATAGAAAAAGCTGCGTTTTCAAAAATACCCGTGTATGTGTGGACATAGCCTAAGTGTCCACTGTTTTCTGTTCAGGTTCATTTCGGGAGTTCATCTCATGGCTCTGTGTTCTGCACTATTTGTTGGGCATGGATGTTAATTTATGGAGAAACTCTCTTCTCACATATCCAGAATTTTTCAATGGAACATGGTGCATCATTCCAGCTGTTTTCTGAGTTGTAAAATCTTATTTCTCCACAGTTTTCAATTCTGCCACCATTTGGTTCCCCACTTTTCCAGTAGCTGAAATACAGATACAATTATACGGGTTAAACTCAACAGATCAGTCAGTCTTTTATTTTTAGTAACATGATATGAATTAAATTAAGTTAGTTAATGTACTTGATGACATAAGAAGACTTTATGGACAAGAGAGGAATTTAATTTTTATTTCAACCTTGTGGTCATGCGAGTCCCATCCACCCATTTCCATGTCCCGTCTGTCTCAGAGTCAGTCAGTCCAATCCACAAAGACTTCTTGAACTGGTTAGCAAAATTCTAGTTGAAAGACAAGTAAGTGTAAATATACAGAACATAAAGTGATGTGTCAGTGCATTCTCTGATTGTGTGAATGCCGTGAGGCATTCTTTACCTGTTTTCAGCAAAAAATTCTGCTGATTCACCTCTTTCAGTATAATTTTCAGCTTATTCACCTCTTTTCAGCACAATTTTCAGGCTCCTTATCTCTTTTTTGCTGAACATTCAGCATTTTCACCTCTTTTCAGCACAATTTAGCTTCTTCTGCACAGTGTACAGTTTTTCTCTCATCATATCTTTGTTTGACACCAGAATTGGTTTGGCTTAGTGGGATGAGCAGCCGCTGTGACATCCGGTGGCAAAGGTTCGAATCCTACATGTGACAGTTGCTGCCCATCTTCCCTGCTTGCATGTAAGCTGCTTTCTTAACACTGCTTAGTGTACCCTTTGAAATACAACAGTTTTCAGCAAAGAGTTTAGCTTCTACACAGTGTTTTCAGCAGGTTGTTCTCCTTCTGCTGTTTTCAGATTCCACTACACGGCATTCACACTGCATTTTCGCAGGAAATGCAACTTTTTCTAGTTTCATTCAATGTTTTATTCTGAACATAATACATTTTATTATGTTTGCACACACACACCTGTTGTTCTCGGCTTTTGATAATCATCAGGTCTGCACCTTTTTGAAGACAGTCTTGTCTGCTTTCTTCCCAGGATTTCCTCACCGAAGACACTAGATACAAACTATTACTGAAGGCCACCCAGTTTTCTCGACAATCTGTTTAAGAAAAACACAAGGAGTGTGTAAGAAATATATATTTTATCAAATGATTTTGCCTGAGTCAGCAACTGTTACTGAACATTGAAAATAAGGAGAGACTCGAGGTTTTGTCCAAAGTCCACTTCTCAGAAGGCTTCATGGTGCTTTAGTAATTTCTAGCATAACACACACTGTGAACTGAAACTGCGGTATTAAAATTTCTGTCATTGGTTCGGTGTCTTTCACAACTAAATATGGAAATAAAAAACAGCTGAGACATACTGGTTGAAGTTGAAGATAAAAATGAAGATAATTTTTTTTTTCTTGTCTACATGGATTAAAGCACCAGTATGTATATCTAAATAGACTTTTAACGTATGAAATATTCATATATTCACATTAAGCTCAATTTACATTTAATTCTAGGTTTCACTGAGGCTTTCTTTTTCAATAGTATGGAACTGTCCAGATGTTATTATGGTGGAAGGGATACTGAATTTCACTTATCAAGTTTTAACCAGTATCGTTAACGCTGTGTTTCAATAATGCATTAAATGAGAAAAAAACAACAACAACACTGTCATGTACTTGAGTGTTAACTTCAAATGTAGAGGCAAAAATTTCTGTACGAGATAAAATGGAAACAAATAGTTACCTTGAAGCTTTCTCTGAAGATTGTCTCTATTTTTGGTCATGTCTTCAAATCTTGTCTGGAGCTGGTCTCTCTCTTTAACTTTGTTGTTGTAACTGGTCAGCAATTGGTTCTTTTCAGTTTTCAAGTTGTTGTAACTGGTCAGTAACTGTTCTCGTTCAGTTTTCAAGTTGTTGTAACTGGTCAGCAATTGGTCCTTTTCAGTTTTCATGTTGTTGTAACTGGTCAGTAACTGTTCTCGTTCGGTTGTCAGGTTGTTGTAACTGGTCAGCAATTGGTCCTTTTCAGTTTTCAGGTTGTTGTAACTGGTCAGTAACTGTTCTCGTTCGGTTGTCAGGTTGTTGTAACTGGTCAGCAATTGGTTCTTTTCAGTTTTCAGGTTGTTGTAACTGGTCAGTAACTGTTCTCGTTCGGTTGTCAGGTTGTTGTAACTGGTCAGCAATTGGTCCTTTTCAGTTTTCAGGTTGTTGTAACTGGTCAGTAACTGTTCTCGTTCGGTTGTCAGGTTGTTGTAACTGGTCAGCAATTGGTCCTTTTCAGTTTTCAGGTTGTTGTAACTGGTCAGTAACTGTTCTCGTTCGGTTGTCAGGTTGTTGTAACTGGTCAGCAATTGGTCCTTTTCAGTTTTCAGGTTGTTGTAACTGGTCAGTAACTGTTCTCGTTCGGTTGTCAGGTTGTTGTAACTGGTCAGCAATTGGTCCTTTTCAGTTTTCAGGTTGTTGTAACTGGTCAGTAACTGTTCTCGTTCGGTTGTCAGGTTGTTGTAACTGGTCAGTAATTGGTCCTTTTCAGTTTTCAGGTTGTTGTAACTGGTCAGTAACTGTTCTCGTTCGGTTGTCAGGTTGTTGTAACTGGTCAGTAATTGGTTCTTTTCAGTTTTCAGGTTGTTGTAACTGGTCAGTAACTGTTCTCGTTCGGTTGTCAGGTTGTTGTAACTGGTCAGCAATTGGTCCTTTTCAGTTTTCAGGTTGTTGTAACTGGTCAGTAACTGGTCCTTTTCAGTTTTCAGGTTGTTGTAACTGGTCAGTAACTGTTCTCGTTCGGTTGTCAGGTTGTTGTAACTGGTCAGCAATTGGTCCTTTTCAGTTTTCAGGTTGTTGTAACTGGTCAGTAACTGTTCTCGTTCGGTTGTCAGGTTGTTGTAACTGGTCAGCAATTGGTCCTTTTCAGTTTTCAGGTTGTTGTAACTGGTCAGTAACTGTTCTCGTTCGGTTGTCAGGTTGTTGTAACTGGTCAGCAATTGGTCCTTTTCAGTTTTCAGGTTGTTGTAACTGGTCAGTAACTGTTCTCGTTCGGTTGTCAGGTTGTTGTAACTGGTCAGTAATTGGTCCTTTTCAGTTTTCCGGTTGTTGTAACTGGTCAGTAACTGTTCTCGTTCGGTTGTCAGGTTGTTGTAACTGGTCAGTAATTGGTCCTTTTCAGTTTTCAGGTTGTTGTAACTGGTCAGTAACTGTTCTCGTTCGGTTGTCAGGTTGTTGTAACTGGTCAGCAATTGGTCCTTTTCAGTTTTCAGGTTGTTGTAACTGGTCAGTAACTGTTCTCGTTCGGTTGTCAGGTTGTTGTAACTGGTCAGTAATTGGTCCTTTTCAGTTTTCAGGTTGTTGTAACTGGTCAGTAACTGGTTTCTCTCGCAGGTCACGTTGTTGTAAAGCCTGTGTAGCAACACTGTGTCCATTTCACCAGGAGATTTGCCTTGGGAGACTGTAGGACATGCCAATATCAAATAAAAAACATTGCTTGTGAGGTTTTTAGCATGCTAATTACATATTTCTTGTACTCACAGAGAAAAAACACAATTATGAGTCCAATCAGGAGGAAAAGACACAGCAGACCCAGAAGAATCACAGCAGCCCTGCAGTAACTCTTCTTTACAAATTCAGAACCTGAAGGTAGAAGTTAATATTTGTTACATGTCTAAAGGTGAAGAATATGTATATCCTTATATAGTTTATCGTAACAGAAAGTACTATTTTCTCTACAAAGTAATTTGTGAACTTCTGCTCTTGAAATCAACATCTGACCAGAAAGAAGCAAACTTGTTTCTGGGTGATTATGGCTGTGACACAAATACTGTGATTGTCACACAGTGTTTTATTGTATTATTTTCTCTTTTGAACTTAGAATCCAACAACCACAGACCACAGTATAAATTAAAACTAACACTGAAACTAATAAAAACCAAAGTTTTTTGGTTTATTAAACTATAAAAACTGAGTTGAAATAATCACACATATGTGTTTGAGCCTGTCCTGAATTGAAAACAAAAATTAAAATTTAATCAAAGTTATGGGCTAAGGGCCACCTGTCAACTATTCATTTCAGCACAATCAAATAAAGATAAAAAAAATACCTTAAAATATAAATCTTTAAAAGTAAAAACAAAACATCCAAAACTACAGTAACTTTGCAGCAAACCGGACCCTACATCTGCCTGGTATTAGTTTTACTTTTTGTTTTATTTGTGCACAATAATTCATCAACATATCAATGTAGTATCTAAATCTAATATGTTTACTTGTTTTTGTTTATTACCTGGGAGTCCAAGTCCAGTCGTTTCACATTGCACAGTTTGACTCATTTCATCATCGATAGAATTGTCTTCTGAAGTTTCTACCAGCCTTCTCAACTTTACGTTGCTACCTGATACGTCCTCCATGCCCATATAGGCTTGATCCATGATTTTATTTGTATTGCTGGTTCAGTTGGGTCCTTATATATCTGAGGCAATCTGCATTTTGTGAGCATGTGAACTGTGTAAAAATCCACTGGCACAAGCAATTCTTTATTTAACAGGAAACTGAGAGCTAGAGGAATGAAATTGTCATGCTGCTTTCATTTCCCTGAATCCTGACACACCTCAGGACTGTTGTTGGGTTATGACTGCATTTGTCTTTGCTTTTGAATACACAGACAACAGTCACTACAGCCCTAATCCAACTGAAACCAATTACTGTATGTCGTACTTGGAGTACAAGAAGAACAGTAGAAATGACCACTGCATGGTAGTTCATTTGTACACATGCTGGCACCAAAACACTTTTGGTCTCTTCATTAATTGACACCAACAGATCAAGCTAAAAATCAAATTTGAAGAAGTGCTTCTGCTATGAAACACATCCATTATAACCAGGATACCACTGAAAATACTGGGTTTGCTGGTAATGCAATTAATGCCTGAGAATCACAGTTTTGAATTTGAATACCCGATCTTGCGTTGTGGTTAGTTCTTCAGAAGATGCAAACCTTTTCCATGTTCAGTAAATAATCCCAAGACATAAACTAGAGATAATGTTTATTCATTCATTTATTTACTTTTTTAATGTGTGGTGTAGCCCAGATGAGAAAACAACACATTTACACCAATGATAAAAGAAAGAGAGTATTTATTCTCTTTATTTTAACTGTCCACATCAACAAAGCGTCATATTTCCTATGACCATTGAATGCACCTCTCAGTTCACCCCACGTGTGGGCACCTAGCTCAGCGACCAATCAGAGCCTACCCAGGCCACACTGACCCTGTCACTCAGAAAGTGAGGTGAAGGTGCATGGTGCTCCCGGGTTTTTCTCATCTCAGCAAGAGGAGTGGAGGCATCTGCTACTCAATCCGAGAAACGCAGGGACGAAAGAGAGGAAAAACTCAGAATTGAGAGGAAGGAAAGCCAGCATACTTACCTGCTGGACGTCCGGAGTCGAGTGGTTGGATGAAGGAGAGAAGCAACGTCGGTAAGACGAGTGTTATTCCGAAGGAAAAAAACTTGTAGAGACTTACCGTCGTGATCACGCTAATGCTAGCTCGGTCTCTCACAGGCTAACCACTCACCTTTCATCCGGAGAGCTGCTGCAATTCCGACACCAGTGTGTGTTGGGCTTTTGTGAAACAGAGCAACGGTGAGCAACATGTTTCTTAGCCGCTCTAAAGCTAATTGTTTTGTCAGTTCACTGTGAGTTAAAGTAACCTAGAGGGTAATTTTTAGTGCATTTCTCTCTCACGAATAGGCCTATAGTGTGGAGAAATTAAGCACACTGCTTTAATGCCTCTGAACTGAACTCACATGTGTATTTTGTTGCTTAATTGCACATAGTTCTGAAATTGTTATGGT